>NW_028253227.1:0-42000 GCF_964263255.1 Lissotriton vulgaris | reverse complement strand
ACCCAGGATTTGAACCCTGGTTGCCTGGATGGAAGGCAGGCACTTACCCACTGGACCACACTGGTTTCCATGTAAGTAGCCTATCAAATTGTCCTTATGTCATGGTCATCCTTTTCATGTGCAATGGAAGCCGCAGGGAAGGACACCAAGGCCTGTATGTTGCTTATAGTTACTACTGCAATCCTCTAGACCACCAAGGAGCTATAGCTCAAAGGTAAGTCTTGTACCTTTGGTGGGGACAGCCCTCACAGGCCAGGGTTCGAATCCTGCCAATGCTGTAGAGGTATCCCAAGGTGGAAATTTTCAAAAAGTGAATATGTTTTTTTTTGCAAAGTTTTTTTTTACTTGGTAACAGAGGAGAAAAGTGGACACTCTTTTTGGCATGTGTGTCCCAAAATTTCAAATGTTTTCCCTCATGACCTTCTACCAACCTCCCTATTTCTCAAGTAGGTGCAAGGCCTTATCTTCCTTTATCAATGTCTTCATTCTTTGTCCTTTAAGTTTGGTGAATTGCAGAGTGCAATTGTGGTATTGGGGGTTATAACTGAGCACAAGAATGCGAGGAAAGTGCTACACTTATTTATTGTAAAATAGGTTGGATGATGGTGATTTTTGATTTTGGTGTGAGCTACTCGCTCAAATCAGGGGTTTGGTGCCAGTGAGCTTGGATAGAAATAAAGGTCAAGTATGAGCTCTGGCTAATGAAATGATGGATCAAGTTTGAGGCAAGCTAGAGTCCATTTATTAGGTGCAATAAGAACCTAGAAAGATTATTTCCTTTAAGAGACAGACAAGGGCAGAGTCAAGCCTTTGCTCTAGTAGGTCTGCATCATGCCTGCTGCAGGATGTGAAGGAATGGACCTCCACAGCAGTGCGCTGTGCCGGGCTGGGCTGGGCTGCGCTGCGCTGCGCTGGGCTGGGCTGGGCTGGGCTGGGCTGGGCCTGCCCTGGCACTGTGAAATAATCACCCACCTCCTTCCTTTGAGGAACGCTCACGAACGCCCACGAACGCCCTTGTTCTGTATACAGGCTGACAGTAGGCAATTTAGGACCCTGCTAAATGAGGGTGATGTCCCCATGTGCTTCCTTCGAGTGGCAAAATCCTTCGTCTAAGGCAGGTGGGCTTTTTTAAAATTTGGTTGAAGACCATATGTTGGAGGCGGTATCACGGCACAAGCCGCCGACCGTCTCAGAAGAAAGAATGCATGGGAGGATATTATTTGCATAGGACAGCCCCCTTCTCAGTCCCATTCTTATGCTGCAGTTGCCATGAAGTGTTACTAGAGGGCAGCAGTATGAACAAAAGAGCACACTGAGGCTTTTCTTCTGCTTGCTGACATGATTCTTGTTCATGGTGGTCTTGCAGGGCCTAAGGAGTGAAGGACTGCTTTGACTGAGGGGATGAGGAATGGCAGGCCTGTATTTGTGGTGAAGGGGGAATATTTGGAAGGTAAACAGCAAGATAAAAACGTCAAAGCATATATGTTTGCTGAGTGATTGAGTCTGTGTGTCACTTGTCTCTTTGAAGGGACATGTGAGAAAGGAACAGCAGTACCATAGACTTCAGATGGGAGAGAGCAAGCAAGGATGAATGTTTCCCTCAAATCCAAATACTTACAGTATCTCAAAGATGACAGGTGCGATATATGATGTTCTGCAATTGTAAGGATTTGCCATGTGTGGTACATAAATATGCATGGTTAGTGAGGTTTTTCCCAGAATGTGAGTATCGTTAGGCTGGCAAATGTCAGGCACTCCTTTGGGAGTATGAGGCCAAGAAAAAATTTGGGAAGTTTGCTACAGTCATCTGTAGGATCGAAAGACACTAGGGAATCGTTACAGAGGGAGCCAGGCTGCACAAAATGTGGTAACAGTTGGACAGAAATCTTTAGCAGGGACTTTTGTCTACCCCCAATGTGGGACCAGGACTGCAGTACCTCTGTGTCTCTGAAACATATTTTGACCTCTGGACACCACCATCTCAATACCCCTCAAATGTTCCCTCCTGGTACCCCAGCTTTGGTAGTGCATCAACCAGGTTTCAACCATTTGAGTGACCACAAAACACCCTGCCTATGTTCCTTCCATTTACATTCAGTCAGTAACCCAGCTGCTTCGTTCGCTGTTCAATCTCAAGTGACAGTTGGATGCACATTGCAGGGGTATACAGGCATTAACCGAACTGTAAAGCCCCTCTCAGTACAGCCAGACTACACTTCTTAAAATCATAAATACATGTTTTGCCCAACAGTAAGGCCAGGCCTTTCCTCTGTAGTTCATAGCCAACGTAAGGAGGAAAAAATCAACTGTAGAGCATGCCAAAATTCTCTACAGACACTGCCAATCCTCACACTTCTGCCTATTTGCATGCCAAGGTTATTCACTATGACCCACCAAACCAATTGCAACAGTAGCCTCTCCCAGCCTCATTCGTATGCTCCGATGCCACCTTTATTTAGCAAGTGTTAGTGCTCTCGGATTTTGTAGCGCGATTCGCTATAGCCTCTGTTTTCAACAGAAATGTCCTAAAGGTACCTATACCAATCTGCAGGGTGGGGAGGAAGGGGGCTGCTGCTGCTGGCAGTAACATTGTGGGGCACCCCACCTGCAAAAATACAGCCAAATGATCCTTGTTTTACCTTTCAATACCATAACTGCAGCAGAATCGTATGGTGACCCCTGTTTGTAATAGAAAGTGTCAAACAGCTTCTTGCCCCCCCCCCCGTTGCCACTAACCATTTGGGGTACACCCCATGAGGGAGGATCAGAGCAATAAAAACTAATGGTAGCCCCCCAAAAAGTACCTGGAAGCCATGCCATTGTGTGCACCTCATCGCCTTCACGTTGCGCCCAAGCACCTTTTAATACTGCTCCCCCAAATTTTGACTGCCCCCTCCCAACAAAAATCAGAGAGTATAGGGGGGGTGCAGTAAAAAAGTATTTGCAGTACCCCACAATAAGTCAGGATCCTCCTCCACCTTTTCCTCTGCTCTCTGACCCCACCCATTCTGCCCAGGCTCCGCCTATACTCCACCTCTCTGACCCCACCCACTCTGACTAGGCTCCTCCCTAACCCCACCCACTCTGACTAGGCTCCTCCTATACCCATCCTCTCTAACCCCACCCGCTCTGCCTATACTACTCCTCTCTGACCCCACCCACTCTGACTAGGTTCCTCCCTAACCCCACCCACTCTGACTTGGCTCCTTCTATACCCCTCCTCTCTGCCCATGCTCGGCCTATACTCCTCCTCTCTGACCCACCCACTCTGACTAGGCTCTTCTGAACCCCTCCTCTCTAACCCCACCCACTCTGACTAGGCTCCTCCTGAACCCCTCCTCTCTGACCCCACCCAATCTGACTAGGCTCCTCCTCCTACACACAACACCTGTTCGCTTTCTTTCACCTGTCTCTGTTCAGGCCACACCTATTTTACTTACCAACCAATCTGCAATCCCTCATTCACTATGCATGATTCCACTCTTACACAACACACAGACACATTTTACTTACAATTGGCCCACCTCCAACTTACCTCTGCTCTGCCACCATCAGTCACCTGGTGCCGAACCCAGGATTTGAACCCTGGTTGCCTGGATGGAAGGCAGGCACTTACCCACTGGACCACACTGGTTTCCATGTAAGTAGCCTATCAAATTGTCCTTATGTCATGGTCATCCTTTTCATGTGCAATGGAAGCCGCAGGGAAGGACACCAAGGCCTGTATGTTGCTTATAGTTACTACTGCAATCCTCTAGACCACCAAGGAGCTATAGCTCAAAGGTAAGTCTTGTACCTTTGGTGGGGACAGCCCTCACAGGCCAGGGTTCGAATCCTGCCAATGCTGTAGAGGTATCCCAAGGTGGAAATTTTCAAAAAGTGAATATGTTTTTTTTTGCAAAGTTTTTTTTTACTTGGTAACAGAGGAGAAAAGTGGACACTCTTTTTGGCATGTGTGTCCCAAAATTTCAAATGTTTTCCCTCATGACCTTCTACCAACCTCCCTATTTCTCAAGTAGGTGCAAGGCCTTATCTTCCTTTATCAATGTCTTCATTCTTTGTCCTTTAAGTTTGGTGAATTGCAGAGTGCAATTGTGGTATTGGGGGTTATAACTGAGCACAAGAATGCGAGGAAAGTGCTACACTTATTTATTGTAAAATAGGTTGGATGATGGTGATTTTTGATTTTGGTGTGAGCTACTCGCTCAAATCAGGGGTTTGGTGCCAGTGAGCTTGGATAGAAATAAAGGTCAAGTATGAGCTCTGGCTAATGAAATGATGGATCAAGTTTGAGGCAAGCTAGAGTCCATTTATTAGGTGCAATAAGAACCTAGAAAGATTATTTCCTTTAAGAGACAGACAAGGGCAGAGTCAAGCCTTTGCTCTAGTAGGTCTGCATCATGCCTGCTGCAGGATGTGAAGGAATGGACCTCCACAGCAGTGCGCTGTGCCGGGCTGGGCTGGGCTGCGCTGCGCTGGGCTGGGCTGGGCTGGGCTGGGCTGGGCTGGGCCTGCCCTGGCACTGTGAAATAATCACCCACCTCCTTCCTTTGAGGAACGCTCACGAACGCCCACGAACGCCCTTGTTCTGTATACAGGCTGACAGTAGGCAATTTAGGACCCTGCTAAATGAGGGTGATGTCCCCATGTGCTTCCTTCGAGTGGCAAAATCCTTCGTCTAAGGCAGGTGGGCTTTTTTAAAATTTGGTTGAAGACCATATGTTGGAGGCGGTATCACGGCACAAGCCGCCGACCGTCTCAGAAGAAAGTATGCATGGGAGGATATTATTTGCATAGGACAGCCCCCTTCTCAGTCCCATTCTTATGCTGCAGTTGCCATGAAGTGTTACTAGAGGGCAGCAGTATGAACAAAAGAGCACACTGAGGCTTTTCTTCTGCTTGCTGACATGATTCTTGTTCATGGTGGTCTTGCAGGGCCTAAGGAGTGAAGGACTGCTTTGACTGAGGGGATGAGGAATGGCAGGCCTGTATTTGTGGTGAAGGGGGAATATTTGGAAGGTAAACAGCAAGATAAAAACGTCAAAGCATATATGTTTGCTGAGTGATTGAGTCTGTGTGTCACTTGTCTCTTTGAAGGGACATGTGAGAAAGGAACAGCAGTACCATAGACTTCAGATGGGAGAGAGCAAGCAAGGATGAATGTTTCCCTCAAATCCAAATACTTACAGTATCTCAAAGATGACAGGTGCGATATATGATGTTCTGCAATTGTAAGGATTTGCCATGTGTGGTACATAAATATGCATGGTTAGTGAGGTTTTTCCCAGAATGTGAGTATCGTTAGGCTGGCAAATGTCAGGCACTCCTTTGGGAGTATGAGGCCAAGAAAAAATTTGGGAAGTTTGCTACAGTCATCTGTAGGATCGAAAGACACTAGGGAATCGTTACAGAGGGAGCCAGGCTGCACAAAATGTGGTAACAGTTGGACAGAAATCTTTAGCAGGGACTTTTGTCTACCCCCAATGTGGGACGAGGACTGCAGTACCTCTGTGTCTCTGAAACATATTTTGACCTCTGGACACCACCATCTCAATACCCCTCAAATGTTCCCTCCTGGTACCCCAGCTTTGGTAGTGCATCAACCAGGTTTCAACCATTTGAGTGACCACAAAACACCCTGCCTATGTTCCTTCCATTTACATTCAGTCAGTAACCCAGCTGCTTCGTTCGCTGTTCAATCTCAAGTGACAGTTGGATGCACATTGCAGGGGTATACAGGCATTAACCGAACTGTAAAGCCCCTCTCAGTACAGCCAGACTACACTTCTTAAAATCATAAATACATGTTTTGCCCAACAGTAAGGCCAGGCCTTTCCTCTGTAGTTCATAGCCAACGTAAGGAGGAAAAAATCAACTGTAGAGCATGCCAAAATTCTCTACAGACACTGCCAATCCTCACACTTCTGCCTATTTGCATGCCAAGGTTATTCACTATGACCCACCAAACCAATTGCAACAGTAGCCTCTCCCAGCCTCATTCGTATGCTCCGATGCCACCTTTATTTAGCAAGTGTTAGTGCTCTCGGATTTTGTAGCGCGATTCGCTATAGCCTCTGTTTTCAACAGAAATGTCCTAAAGGTACCTATACCAATCTGCAGGGTGGGGAGGAAGGGGGCTGCTGCTGCTGGCAGTAACATTGTGGGGCACCCCACCTGCAAAAATACAGCCAAATGATCCTTGTTTTACCTTTCAATACCATAACTGCAGCAGAATCGTATGGTGACCCCTGTTTGTAATAGAAAGTGTCAAACAGCTTCTTGCCCCCCCCCCCGTTGCCACTAACCATTTGGGGTACACCCCATGAGGGAGGATCAGAGCAATAAAAACTAATGGTAGCCCCCCAAAAAGTACCTGGAAGCCATGCCATTGTGTGCACCTCATCGCCTTCACGTTGCGCCCAAGCACCTTTTAATACTGCTCCCCCAAATTTTGACTGCCCCCTCCCAACAAAAATCAGAGAGTATAGGGGGGGTGCAGTAAAAAAGTATTTGCAGTACCCCACAATAAGTCAGGATCCTCCTCCACCTTTTCCTCTGCTCTCTGACCCCACCCATTCTGCCCAGGCTCCGCCTATACTCCACCTCTCTGACCCCACCCACTCTGACTAGGCTCCTCCCTAACCCCACCCACTCTGACTAGGCTCCTCCTATACCCATCCTCTCTAACCCCAACCGCTCTGCCTATACTACTCCTCTCTGACCCCACCCACTCTGACTAGGTTCCTCCCTAACCCCACCCACTCTGACTTGGCTCCTTCTATACCCCTCCTCTCTGCCCATGCTCGGCCTATACTCCTCCTCTCTGACCCACCCACTCTGACTAGGCTCCTCCTGAACCCCTCCTCTCTGACCCCACCCAATCTGACTAGGCTCCTCCTCCTACACACAACACCTGTTCGCTTTCTTTCACCTGTCTCTGTTCAGGCCACACCTATTTTACTTACCAACCAATCTGCAATCCCTCATTCACTATGCATGATTCCACTCTTACACAACACACAGACACATTTTACTTACAATTGGCCCACCTCCAACTTACCTCTGCTCTGCCACCATCAGTCACCTGGTGCCGAACCCAGGATTTGAACCCTGGTTGCCTGGATGGAAGGCAGGCACTTACCCACTGGACCACACTGGTTTCCATGTAAGTAGCCTATCAAATTGTCCTTATGTCATGGTCATCCTTTTCATGTGCAATGGAAGCCGCAGGGAAGGACACCAAGGCCTGTATGTTGCTTATAGTTACTACTGCAATCCTCTAGACCACCAAGGAGCTATAGCTCAAAGGTAAGTCTTGTACCTTTGGTGGGGACAGCCCTCACAGGCCAGGGTTCGAATCCTGCCAATGCTGTAGAGGTATCCAAAGGTGGAAATTTTCAAAAAGTGAATATGTTTTTTTTTGCAAAGTTTTTTTTTACTTGGTAACAGAGGAGAAAAGTGGACACTCTTTTTGGCATGTGTGTCCCAAAATTTCAAATGTTTTCCCTCATGACCTTCTACCAACCTCCCTATTTCTCAAGTAGGTGCAAGGCCTTATCTTCCTTTATCAATGTCTTCATTCTTTGTCCTTTAAGTTTGGTGAATTGCAGAGTGCAATTGTGGTATTGGGGGTTATAACTGAGCACAAGAATGCGAGGAAAGTGCTACACTTATTTATTGTAAAATAGGTTGGATGATGGTGATTTTTCATTTTGGTGTGAGCTACTCGCTCAAATCAGGGGTTTGGTGCCAGTGAGCTTGGATAGAAATAAAGGTCAAGTATGAGCTCTGGCTAATGAAATGATGGATCAAGTTTGAGGCAAGCTAGAGTCCATTTATTAGGTGCAATAAGAACCTAGAAAGATTATTTCCTTTAAGAGACAGACAAGGGCAGAGTCAAGCCTTTGCTCTAGTAGGTCTGCATCATGCCTGCTGCAGGATGTGAAGGAATGGACCTCCACAGCAGTGCGCTGTGCCGGGCTGGGCTGGGCTGCGCTGGGCTGGGCTGGGCTGGGCTGGGCTGGGCTGGGCTGGGCTGGGCCTGCCCTGGCACTGTGAAATAATCACCCACCTCCTTCCTTTGAGGAACGCTCACGAACGCCCACGAACGCCCTTGTTCTGTATACAGGCTGACAGTAGGCAATTTAGGACCCTGCTAAATGAGGGTGATGTCCCCATGTGCTTCCTTCGAGTGGCAAAATCCTTCGTCTAAGGCAGGTGGGCTTTTTTAAAATTTGGTTGAAGATCATATGTTGGAGGCGGTATCACGGCACAAGCCGCCGACCGTCTCAGAAGAAAGTATGCATGGGAGGATATTATTTGCATAGGACAGCCCCCTTCTCAGTCCCATTCTTATGCTGCAGTTGCCATGAAGTGTTACTAGAGGGCAGCAGTATGAACAAAAGAGCACACTGAGGCTTTTCTTCTGCTTGCTGACATGATTCTTGTTCATGGTGGTCTTGCAGGGCCTAAGGAGTGAAGGACTGCTTTGACTGAGGGGATGAGGAATGGCAGGCCTGTATTTGTGGTGAAGGGGGAATATTTGGAAGGTAAACAGCAAGATAAAAACGTCAAAGCATATATGTTTGCTGAGTGATTGAGTCTGTGTGTCACTTGTCTCTTTGAAGGGACATGTGAGAAAGGAACAGCAGTACCATAGACTTCAGATGGGAGAGAGCAAGCAAGGATGAATGTTTCCCTCAAATCCAAATACTTACAGTATCTCAAAGATGACAGGTGCGATATATGATGTTCTGCAATTGTAAGGATTTGCCATGTGTGGTACATAAATATGCATGGTTAGTGAGGTTTTTCCCAGAATGTGAGTATCGTTAGGCTGGCAAATGTCAGGCACTCCTTTGGGAGTATGAGGCCAAGAAAAAATTTGGGAAGTTTGCTACAGTCATCTGTAGGATCGAAAGACACTAGGGAATCGTTACAGAGGGAGCCAGGCTGCACAAAATGTGGTAACAGTTGGACAGAAATCTTTAGCAGGGACTTTTGTCTACCCCCAATGTGGGACCAGGACTGCAGTACCTCTGTGTCTCTGAAACATATTTTGACCTCTGGACACCACCATCTCAATACCCCTCAAATGTTCCCTCCTGGTACCCCAGCTTTGGTAGTGCATCAACCAGGTTTCAACCATTTGAGTGACCACAAAACACCCTGCCTATGTTCCTTCCATTTACATTCAGTCAGTAACCCAGCTGCTTCGTTCGCTGTTCAATCTCAAGTGACAGTTGGATGCACATTGCAGGGGTATACAGGCATTAACCGAACTGTAAAGCCCCTCTCAGTACAGCCAGACTACACTTCTTAAAATCATAAATACATGTTTTGCCCAACAGTAAGGCCAGGCCTTTCCTCTGTAGTTCATAGCCAACGTAAGGAGGAAAAAATCAACTGTAGAGCATGCCAAAATTCTCTACAGACACTGCCAATCCTCACACTTCTGCCTATTTGCATGCCAAGGTTATTCACTATGACCCACCAAACCAATTGCAACAGTAGCCTCTCCCAGCCTCATTCGTATGCTCCGATGCCACCTTTATTTAGCAAGTGTTAGTGCTCTCGGATTTTGTAGCGCGATTCGCTATAGCCTCTGTTTTCAACAGAAATGTCCTAAAGGTACCTATACCAATCTGCAGGGTGGGGAGGAAGGGGGCTGCTGCTGCTGGCAGTAACATTGTGGGGCACCCCACCTGCAAAAATACAGCCAAATGATCCTTGTTTTACCTTTCAATACCATAACTGCAGCAGAATCGTATGGTGACCCCTGTTTGTAATAGAAAGTGTCAAACAGCTTCTTGCCCCCCCCCCCCCGTTGCCACTAACCATTTGGGGTACACCCCATGAGGGAGGATCAGAGCAATAAAAACTAATGGTAGCCCCCCAAAAAGTACCTGGAAGCCATGCCATTGTGTGCACCTCGTCGCCTTCACGTTGCGCCCAAGCACCTTTTAATACTGCTCCCCCAAATTTTGACTGCCCCCTCCCAACAAAAATCAGAGAGTATAGGGGGGGTGCAGTAAAAAAGTATTTGCAGTACCCCACAATAAGTCAGGATCCTCCTCCACCTTTTCCTCTGCTCTCTGACCCCACCCATTCTGCCCAGGCTCCGCCTATACTCCACCTCTCTGACCCCACCCACTCTGACTAGGCTCCTCCCTAACCCCACCCACTCTGACTAGGCTCCTCCTATACCCATCCTCTCTAACCCCACCCGCTCTGCCTATACTACTCCTCTCTGACCCCACCCACTCTGACTAGGTTCCTCCCTAACCCCACCCACTCTGACTTGGCTCCTTCTATACCCCTCCTCTCTGCCCATGCTCGGCCTATACTCCTCCTCTCTGACCCACCCACTCTGACTAGGCTCCTCCTGAACCCCTCCTCTCTGACCCCACCCAATCTGACTAGGCTCCTCCTCCTACACACAACACCTGTTCGCTTTCTTTCACCTGTCTCTGTTCAGGCCACACCTATTTTACTTACCAACCAATCTGCAATCCCTCATTCACTATGCATGATTCCACTCTTACACAACACACAGACACATTTTACTTACAATTGGCCCACCTCCAACTTACCTCTGCTCTGCCACCATCAGTCACCTGGTGCCGAACCCGGGATTTGAACCCTGGTTGCCTGGATGGAAGGCAGGCACTTACCCACTGGACCACACTGGTTTCCATGTAAGTAGCCTATCAAATTGTCCTTATGTCATGGTCATCCTTTTCATGTGCAATGGAAGCCGCAGGGAAGGACACCAAGGCCTGTATGTTGCTTATAGTTACTACTGCAATCCTCTAGACCACCAAGGAGCTATAGCTCAAAGGTATGTCTTGTACCTTCGGTGGGGACAGCCCTCACAGGCCAGGGTTCGAATCCTGCCAATGCTGTAGAGGTATCCCAAGGTGGAAATTTTCAAAAAGTGAATATGTTTTTTTTGCAAAGTTTTTTTTTACTTGGTAACAGAGGAGAAAAGTGGACACTCTTTTTGGCATGTGTGTCCCAAAATTTCAAAAGTTTTCCCTCATGACCTTCTACCAACCTCCCTATTTCTCAAGTAGGTGCAAGGCCTTATCTTCCTTTATCAATGTCTTCATTCTTTGTCCTTTAAGTTTGGTGAATTGCAGAGTGCAATTGTGGTATTGGGGGTTATAACTGAGCACAAGAATGCGAGGAAAGTGCTACACTTATTTATTGTAAAATAGGTTGGATGATGGTGATTTTTCATTTTGGTGTGAGCTACTCGCTCAAATCAGGGGTTTGGTGCCAGTGAGCTTGGATAGAAATAAAGGTCAAGTATGAGCTCTGGCTAATGAAATGATGGATCAAGTTTGAGGCAAGCTAGAGTCCATTTATTAGGTGCAATAAGAACCTAGAAAGATTATTTCCTTTAAGAGACAGACAAGGGCAGAGTCAAGCCTTTGCTCTAGTAGGTCTGCATCATGCCTGCTGCAGGATGTGAAGGAATGGACCTCCACAGCAGTGCGCTGTGCCGGGCTGGGCTGGGCTGCGCTGGGCTGGGCTGCGCTGGGCTGGGCTGGGCTGGGCTGGGCTGGGCTGGGCTGGGCTGGGCTGGGCCTGCCCTGGCACTGTGAAATAATCACCCACCTCCTTCCTTTGAGGAACGCTCACGAACGCCCACGAACGCCCTTGTTCTGTATACAGGCTGACAGTAGGCAATTTAGGACCCTGCTAAATGAGGGTGATGTCCCCATGTGCTTCCTTCGAGTGGCAAAATCCTTCGTCTAAGGCAGGTGGGCTTTTTTAAAATTTGGTTGAAGACCATATGTTGGAGGCGGTATCACGGCACAAGCCGCCGACCGTCTCAGAAGAAAGTATGCATGGGAGGATATTATTTGCATAGGACAGCCCCCTTCTCAGTCCCATTCTTATGCTGCAGTTGCCATGAAGTGTTACTAGAGGGCAGCAGTATGAACAAAAGAGCACACTGAGGCTTTTCTTCTGCTTGCTGACATGATTCTTGTTCATGGTGGTCTTGCAGGGCCTAAGGAGTGAAGGACTGCTTTGACTGAGGGGATGAGGAATGGCAGGCCTGTATTTGTGGTGAAGGCGGAATATTTGGAAGGTAAACAGCAAGATAAAAACGTCAAAGCATATATGTTTGCTGAGTGATTGAGTCTGTGTGTCACTTGTCTCTTTGAAGGGACATGTGAGAAAGGAACAGCAGTACCATAGACTTCAGATGGGAGAGAGCAAGCAAGGATGAATGTTTCCCTCAAATCCAAATACTTACAGTATCTCAAAGATGACAGGTGCGATATATGATGTTCTGCAATTGTAAGGATTTGCCATGTGTGGTACATAAATATGCATGGTTAGTGAGGTTTTTCCCAGAATGTGAGTATCGTTAGGCTGGCAAATGTCAGGCACTCCTTTGGGAGTATGAGGCCAAGAAAAAATTTGGGAAGTTTGCTACAGTCATCTGTAGGATCGAAAGACACTAGGGAATCGTTACAGAGGGAGCCAGGCTGCACAAAATGTGGTAACAGTTGGACAGAAATCTTTAGCAGGGACTTTTGTCTACCCCCAATGTGGGACGAGGACTGCAGTACCTCTGTGTCTCTGAAACATATTTTGACCTCTGGACACCACCATCTCAATACCCCTCAAATGTTCCCTCCTGGTACCCCAGCTTTGGTAGTGCATCAACCAGGTTTCAACCATTTGAGTGACCACAAAACACCCTGCCTATGTTCCTTCCATTTACATTCAGTCAGTAACCCAGCTGCTTCGTTCGCTGTTCAATCTCAAGTGACAGTTGGATGCACATTGCAGGGGTATACAGGCATTAACCGAACTGTAAAGCCCCTCTCAGTACAGCCAGACTACACTTCTTAAAATCATAAATACATGTTTTGCCCAACAGTAAGGCCAGGCCTTTCCTCTGTAGTTCATAGCCAACGTAAGGAGGAAAAAATCAACTGTAGAGCATGCCAAAATTCTCTACAGACACTGCCAATCCTCACACTTCTGCCTATTTGCATGCCAAGGTTATTCACTATGACCCACCAAACCAATTGCAACAGTAGCCTCTCCCAGCCTCATTCGTATGCTCCGATGCCACCTTTATTTAGCAAGTGTTAGTGCTCTCGGATTTTGTAGCGCGATTCGCTATAGCCTCTGTTTTCAACAGAAATGTCCTAAAGGTACCTATACCAATCTGCAGGGTGGGGAGGAAGGGGGCTGCTGCTGCTGGCAGTAACATTGTGGGGCACCCCACCTGCAAAAATACAGCCAAATGATCCTTGTTTTACCTTTCAATACCATAACTGCAGCAGAATCGTATGGTGACCCCTGTTTGTAATAGAAAGTGTCAAACAGCTTCTTGCCCCCCCCCCGTTGCCACTAACCATTTGGGGTACACCCCATGAGGGAGGATCAGAGCAATAAAAACTAATGGTAGCCCCCCAAAAAGTACCTGGAAGCCATGCCATTGTGTGCACCTCATCGCCTTCACGTTGCGCCCAAGCACCTTTTAATACTGCTCCCCCAAATTTTGACTGCCCCCTCCCAACAAAAATCAGAGAGTATAGGGGGGGTGCAGTAAAAAAGTATTTGCAGTACCCCACAATAAGTCAGGATCCTCCTCCACCTTTTCCTCTGCTCTCTGACCCCACCCATTCTGCCCAGGCTCCGCCTATACTCCACCTCTCTGACCCCACCCACTCTGACTAGGCTCCTCCCTAACCCCACCCACTCTGACTAGGCTCCTCCTATACCCATCCTCTCTAACCCCAACCGCTCTGCCTATACTACTCCTCTCTGACCCCACCCACTCTGACTAGGTTCCTCCCTAACCCCACCCACTCTGACTTGGCTCCTTCTATACCCCTCCTCTCTGCCCATGCTCGGCCTATACTCCTCCTCTCTGACCCACCCACTCTGACTAGGCTCCTCCTGAACCCCTCCTCTCTGACCCCACCCAATCTGACTAGGCTCCTCCTCCTACACACAACACCTGTTCGCTTTCTTTCACCTGTCTCTGTTCAGGCCACACCTATTTTACTTACCAACCAATCTGCAATCCCTCATTCACTATGCATGATTCCACTCTTACACAACACACAGACACATTTTACTTACAATTGGCCCACCTCCAACTTACCTCTGCTCTGCCACCATCAGTCACCTGGTGCCGAACCCAGGATTTGAACCCTGGTTGCCTGGATGGAAGGCAGGCACTTACCCACTGGACCACACTGGTTTCCATGTAAGTAGCCTATCAAATTGTCCTTATGTCATGGTCATCCTTTTCATGTGCAATGGAAGCCGCAGGGAAGGACACCAAGGCCTGTATGTTGCTTATAGTTACTACTGCAATCCTCTAGACCACCAAGGAGCTATAGCTCAAAGGTAAGTCTTG
Organism: Lissotriton vulgaris; assembly: GCF_964263255.1. Lineage (NCBI taxonomy): Eukaryota > Metazoa > Chordata > Amphibia > Caudata > Salamandridae > Lissotriton > Lissotriton vulgaris. Next base: position 27,602 of record NW_028253227.1, on the reverse strand, counting down.
TACCTTTGGTGGGGACAGCCCTCACAGGCCAGGGTTCGAATCCTGCCAATGCTGTAGAGGTATCCCAAGGTGGAAATTTTCAAAAAGTGAATATGTTTTTTTTTGCAAAGTTTTTTTTTACTTGGTAACAGAGGAGAAAAGTGGACACTCTTTTTGGCATGTGTGTCCCAAAATTTCAAATGTTTTCCCTCATGACCTTCTACCAACCTCCCTATTTCTCAAGTAGGTGCAAGGCCTTATCTTCCTTTATCAATGTCTTCATTCTTTGTCCTTTAAGTTTGGTGAATTGCAGAGTGCAATTGTGGTATTGGGGGTTATAACTGAGCACAAGAATGCGAGGAAAGTGCTACACTTATTTATTGTAAAATAGGTTGGATGATGGTGATTTTTCATTTTGGTGTGAGCTACTCGCTCAAATCAGGGGTTTGGTGCCAGTGAGCTTGGATAGAAATAAAGGTCAAGTATGAGCTCTGGCTAATGAAATGATGGATCAAGTTTGAGGCAAGCTAGAGTCCATTTATTAGGTGCAATAAGAACCTAGAAAGATTATTTCCTTTAAGAGACAGACAAGGGCAGAGTCAAGCCTTTGCTCTAGTAGGTCTGCATCATGCCTGCTGCAGGATGTGAAGGAATGGACCTCCACAGCAGTGCGCTGTGCCGGGCTGGGCTGGGCTGCGCTGGGCTGGGCTGGGCTGGGCTGGGCTGGGCTGGGCTGGGCTGGGCTGGGCTGGGCTGGGCTGGGCCTGCCCTGGCACTGTGAAATAATCACCCACCTCCTTCCTTTGAGGAACGCTCACGAACGCCCACGAACGCCCTTGTTCTGTATACAGGCTGACAGTAGGCAATTTAGGACCCTGCTAAATGAGGGTGATGTCCCCATGTGCTTCCTTCGAGTGGCAAAATCCTTCGTCTAAGGCAGGTGGGCTTTTTTAAAATTTGGTTGAAGATCATATGTTGGAGGCGGTATCACGGCACAAGCCGCCGACCGTCTCAGAAGAAAGTATGCATGGGAGGATATTATTTGCATAGGACAGCCCCCTTCTCAGTCCCATTCTTATGCTGCAGTTGCCATGAAGTGTTACTAGAGGGCAGCAGTATGAACAAAAGAGCACACTGAGGCTTTTCTTCTGCTTGCTGACATGATTCTTGTTCATGGTGGTCTTGCAGGGCCTAAGGAGTGAAGGACTGCTTTGACTGAGGGGATGAGGAATGGCAGGCCTGTATTTGTGGTGAAGGGGGAATATTTGGAAGGTAAACAGCAAGATAAAAACGTCAAAGCATATATGTTTGCTGAGTGATTGAGTCTGTGTGTCACTTGTCTCTTTGAAGGGACATGTGAGAAAGGAACAGCAGTACCATAGACTTCAGATGGGAGAGAGCAAGCAAGGATGAATGTTTCCCTCAAATCCAAATACTTACAGTATCTCAAAGATGACAGGTGCGATATATGATGTTCTGCAATTGTAAGGATTTGCCATGTGTGGTACATAAATATGCATGGTTAGTGAGGTTTTTCCCAGAATGTGAGTATCGTTAGGCTGGCAAATGTCAGGCACTCCTTTGGGAGTATGAGGCCAAGAAAAAATTTGGGAAGTTTGCTACAGTCATCTGTAGGATCGAAAGACACTAGGGAATCGTTACAGAGGGAGCCAGGCTGCACAAAATGTGGTAACAGTTGGACAGAAATCTTTAGCAGGGACTTTTGTCTACCCCCAATGTGGGACCAGGACTGCAGTACCTCTGTGTCTCTGAAACATATTTTGACCTCTGGACACCACCATCTCAATACCCCTCAAATGTTCCCTCCTGGTACCCCAGCTTTGGTAGTGCATCAACCAGGTTTCAACCATTTGAGTGACCACAAAACACCCTGCCTATGTTCCTTCCATTTACATTCAGTCAGTAACCCAGCTGCTTCGTTCGCTGTTCAATCTCAAGTGACAGTTGGATGCACATTGCAGGGGTATACAGGCATTAACCGAACTGTAAAGCCCCTCTCAGTACAGCCAGACTACACTTCTTAAAATCATAAATACATGTTTTGCCCAACAGTAAGGCCAGGCCTTTCCTCTGTAGTTCATAGCCAACGTAAGGAGGAAAAAATCAACTGTAGAGCATGCCAAAATTCTCTACAGACACTGCCAATCCTCACACTTCTGCCTATTTGCATGCCAAGGTTATTCACTATGACCCACCAAACCAATTGCAACAGTAGCCTCTCCCAGCCTCATTCGTATGCTCCGATGCCACCTTTATTTAGCAAGTGTTAGTGCTCTCGGATTTTGTAGCGCGATTCGCTATAGCCTCTGTTTTCAACAGAAATGTCCTAAAGGTACCTATACCAATCTGCAGGGTGGGGAGGAAGGGGGCTGCTGCTGCTGGCAGTAACATTGTGGGGCACCCCACCTGCAAAAATACAGCCAAATGATCCTTGTTTTACCTTTCAATACCATAACTGCAGCAGAATCGTATGGTGACCCCTGTTTGTAATAGAAAGTGTCAAACAGCTTCTTGCCCCCCCCCCCCGTTGCCACTAACCATTTGGGGTACACCCCATGAGGGAGGATCAGAGCAATAAAAACTAATGGTAGCCCCCCAAAAAGTACCTGGAAGCCATGCCATTGTGTGCACCTCGTCGCCTTCACGTTGCGCCCAAGCACCTTTTAATACTGCTCCCCCAAATTTTGACTGCCCCCTCCCAACAAAAATCAGAGAGTATAGGGGGGGTGCAGTAAAAAAGTATTTGCAGTACCCCACAATAAGTCAGGATCCTCCTCCACCTTTTCCTCTGCTCTCTGACCCCACCCATTCTGCCCAGGCTCCGCCTATACTCCACCTCTCTGACCCCACCCACTCTGACTAGGCTCCTCCCTAACCCCACCCACTCTGACTAGGCTCCTCCTATACCCATCCTCTCTAACCCCACCCGCTCTGCCTATACTACTCCTCTCTGACCCCACCCACTCTGACTAGGTTCCTCCCTAACCCCACCCACTCTGACTTGGCTCCTTCTATACCCCTCCTCTCTGCCCATGCTCGGCCTATACTCCTCCTCTCTGACCCACCCACTCTGACTAGGCTCCTCCTGAACCCCTCCTCTCTGACCCCACCCAATCTGACTAGGCTCCTCCTCCTACACACAACACCTGTTCGCTTTCTTTCACCTGTCTCTGTTCAGGCCACACCTATTTTACTTACCAACCAATCTGCAATCCCTCATTCACTATGCATGATTCCACTCTTACACAACACACAGACACATTTTACTTACAATTGGCCCACCTCCAACTTACCTCTGCTCTGCCACCATCAGTCACCTGGTGCCGAACCCGGGATTTGAACCCTGGTTGCCTGGATGGAAGGCAGGCACTTACCCACTGGACCACACTGGTTTCCATGTAAGTAGCCTATCAAATTGTCCTTATGTCATGGTCATCCTTTTCATGTGCAATGGAAGCCGCAGGGAAGGACACCAAGGCCTGTATGTTGCTTATAGTTACTACTGCAATCCTCTAGACCACCAAGGAGCTATAGCTCAAAGGTATGTCTTGTACCTTCGGTGGGGACAGCCCTCACAGGCCAGGGTTCGAATCCTGCCAATGCTGTAGAGGTATCCCAAGGTGGAAATTTTCAAAAAGTGAATATGTTTTTTTTGCAAAGTTTTTTTTTACTTGGTAACAGAGGAGAAAAGTGGACACTCTTTTTGGCATGTGTGTCCCAAAATTTCAAAAGTTTTCCCTCATGACCTTCTACCAACCTCCCTATTTCTCAAGTAGGTGCAAGGCCTTATCTTCCTTTATCAATGTCTTCATTCTTTGTCCTTTAAGTTTGGTGAATTGCAGAGTGCAATTGTGGTATTGGGGGTTATAACTGAGCACAAGAATGCGAGGAAAGTGCTACACTTATTTATTGTAAAATAGGTTGGATGATGGTGATTTTTCATTTTGGTGTGAGCTACTCGCTCAAATCAGGGGTTTGGTGCCAGTGAGCTTGGATAGAAATAAAGGTCAAGTATGAGCTCTGGCTAATGAAATGATGGATCAAGTTTGAGGCAAGCTAGAGTCCATTTATTAGGTGCAATAAGAACCTAGAAAGATTATTTCCTTTAAGAGACAGACAAGGGCAGAGTCAAGCCTTTGCTCTAGTAGGTCTGCATCATGCCTGCTGCAGGATGTGAAGGAATGGACCTCCACAGCAGTGCGCTGTGCCGGGCTGGGCTGGGCTGCGCTGGGCTGGGCTGGGCTGGGCTGGGCTGGGCTGGGCTGGGCTGGGCTGGGCTGGGCTGGGCTGGGCCTGCCCTGGCACTGTGAAATAATCACCCACCTCCTTCCTTTGAGGAACGCTCACGAACGCCCACGAACGCCCTTGTTCTGTATACAGGCTGACAGTAGGCAATTTAGGACCCTGCTAAATGAGGGTGATGTCCCCATGTGCTTCCTTCGAGTGGCAAAATCCTTCGTCTAAGGCAGGTGGGCTTTTTTAAAATTTGGTTGAAGATCATATGTTGGAGGCGGTATCACGGCACAAGCCGCCGACCGTCTCAGAAGAAAGTATGCATGGGAGGATATTATTTGCATAGGACAGCCCCCTTCTCAGTCCCATTCTTATGCTGCAGTTGCCATGAAGTGTTACTAGAGGGCAGCAGTATGAACAAAAGAGCACACTGAGGCTTTTCTTCTGCTTGCTGACATGATTCTTGTTCATGGTGGTCTTGCAGGGCCTAAGGAGTGAAGGACTGCTTTGACTGAGGGGATGAGGAATGGCAGGCCTGTATTTGTGGTGAAGGGGGAATATTTGGAAGGTAAACAGCAAGATAAAAACGTCAAAGCATATATGTTTGCTGAGTGATTGAGTCTGTGTGTCACTTGTCTCTTTGAAGGGACATGTGAGAAAGGAACAGCAGTACCATAGACTTCAGATGGGAGAGAGCAAGCAAGGATGAATGTTTCCCTCAAATCCAAATACTTACAGTATCTCAAAGATGACAGGTGCGATATATGATGTTCTGCAATTGTAAGGATTTGCCATGTGTGGTACATAAATATGCATGGTTAGTGAGGTTTTTCCCAGAATGTGAGTATCGTTAGGCTGGCAAATGTCAGGCACTCCTTTGGGAGTATGAGGCCAAGAAAAAATTTGGGAAGTTTGCTACAGTCATCTGTAGGATCGAAAGACACTAGGGAATCGTTACAGAGGGAGCCAGGCTGCACAAAATGTGGTAACAGTTGGACAGAAATCTTTAGCAGGGACTTTTGTCTACCCCCAATGTGGGACCAGGACTGCAGTACCTCTGTGTCTCTGAAACATATTTTGACCTCTGGACACCACCATCTCAATACCCCTCAAATGTTCCCTCCTGGTACCCCAGCTTTGGTAGTGCATCAACCAGGTTTCAACCATTTGAGTGACCACAAAACACCCTGCCTATGTTCCTTCCATTTACATTCAGTCAGTAACCCAGCTGCTTCGTTCGCTGTTCAATCTCAAGTGACAGTTGGATGCACATTGCAGGGGTATACAGGCATTAACCGAACTGTAAAGCCCCTCTCAGTACAGCCAGACTACACTTCTTAAAATCATAAATACATGTTTTGCCCAACAGTAAGGCCAGGCCTTTCCTCTGTAGTTCATAGCCAACGTAAGGAGGAAAAAATCAACTGTAGAGCATGCCAAAATTCTCTACAGACACTGCCAATCCTCACACTTCTGCCTATTTGCATGCCAAGGTTATTCACTATGACCCACCAAACCAATTGCAACAGTAGCCTCTCCCAGCCTCATTCGTATGCTCCGATGCCACCTTTATTTAGCAAGTGTTAGTGCTCTCGGATTTTGTAGCGCGATTCGCTATAGCCTCTGTTTTCAACAGAAATGTCCTAAAGGTACCTATACCAATCTGCAGGGTGGGGAGGAAGGGGGCTGCTGCTGCTGGCAGTAACATTGTGGGGCACCCCACCTGCAAAAATACAGCCAAATGATCCTTGTTTTACCTTTCAATACCATAACTGCAGCAGAATCGTATGGTGACCCCTGTTTGTAATAGAAAGTGTCAAACAGCTTCTTGCCCCCCCCCCCCGTTGCCACTAACCATTTGGGGTACACCCCATGAGGGAGGATCAGAGCAATAAAAACTAATGGTAGCCCCCCAAAAAGTACCTGGAAGCCATGCCATTGTGTGCACCTCGTCGCCTTCACGTTGCGCCCAAGCACCTTTTAATACTGCTCCCCCAAATTTTGACTGCCCCCTCCCAACAAAAATCAGAGAGTATAGGGGGGGTGCAGTAAAAAAGTATTTGCAGTACCCCACAATAAGTCAGGATCCTCCTCCACCTTTTCCTCTGCTCTCTGACCCCACCCATTCTGCCCAGGCTCCGCCTATACTCCACCTCTCTGACCCCACCCACTCTGACTAGGCTCCTCCCTAACCCCACCCACTCTGACTAGGCTCCTCCTATACCCATCCTCTCTAACCCCACCCGCTCTGCCTATACTACTCCTCTCTGACCCCACCCACTCTGACTAGGTTCCTCCCTAACCCCACCCACTCTGACTTGGCTCCTTCTATACCCCTCCTCTCTGCCCATGCTCGGCCTATACTCCTCCTCTCTGACCCACCCACTCTGACTAGGCTCCTCCTGAACCCCTCCTCTCTGACCCCACCCAATCTGACTAGGCTCCTCCTCCTACACACAACACCTGTTCGCTTTCTTTCACCTGTCTCTGTTCAGGCCACACCTATTTTACTTACCAACCAATCTGCAATCCCTCATTCACTATGCATGATTCCACTCTTACACAACACACAGACACATTTTACTTACAATTGGCCCACCTCCAACTTACCTCTGCTCTGCCACCATCAGTCACCTGGTGCCGAACCCGGGATTTGAACCCTGGTTGCCTGGATGGAAGGCAGGCACTTACCCACTGGACCACACTGGTTTCCATGTAAGTAGCCTATCAAATTGTCCTTATGTCATGGTCATCCTTTTCATGTGCAATGGAAGCCGCAGGGAAGGACACCAAGGCCTGTATGTTGCTTATAGTTACTACTGCAATCCTCTAGACCACCAAGGAGCTATAGCTCAAAGGTATGTCTTGTACCTTCGGTGGGGACAGCCCTCACAGGCCAGGGTTCGAATCCTGCCAATGCTGTAGAGGTATCCCAAGGTGGAAATTTTCAAAAAGTGAATATGTTTTTTTTGCAAAGTTTTTTTTTACTTGGTAACAGAGGAGAAAAGTGGACACTCTTTTTGGCATGTGTGTCCCAAAATTTCAAAAGTTTTCCCTCATGACCTTCTACCAACCTCCCTATTTCTCAAGTAGGTGCAAGGCCTTATCTTCCTTTATCAATGTCTTCATTCTTTGTCCTTTAAGTTTGGTGAATTGCAGAGTGCAATTGTGGTATTGGGGGTTATAACTGAGCACAAGAATGCGAGGAAAGTGCTACACTTATTTATTGTAAAATAGGTTGGATGATGGTGATTTTTCATTTTGGTGTGAGCTACTCGCTCAAATCAGGGGTTTGGTGCCAGTGAGCTTGGATAGAAATAAAGGTCAAGTATGAGCTCTGGCTAATGAAATGATGGATTAAGTTTGAGGCAAGCTAGAGTCCATTTATTAGGTGCAATAAGAACCTAGAAAGATTATTTCCTTTAAGAGACAGACAAGGGCAGAGTCAAGCCTTTGCTCTAGTAGGTCTGCATCATGCCTGCTGCAGGATGTGAAGGAATGGACCTCCACAGCAGTGCGCTGTGCCGGGCTGGGCTGGGCTGCGCTGGGCTGGGCTGCGCTGGGCTGGGCTGGGCCTGCCCTGGCACTGTGAAATAATCACCCACCTCCTTCCTTTGAGGAACGCTCACGAACGCCCACGAACGCCCTTGTTCTGTATACAGGCTGACAGTAGGCAATTTAGGACCCTGCTAAATGAGGGTGATGTCCCCATGTGCTTCCTTCGAGTGGCAAAATCCTTCGTCTAAGGCAGGTGGGCTTTTTTAAAATTTGGTTGAAGACCATATGTTGGAGGCGGTATCACGGCACAAGCCGCCGACCGTCTCAGAAGAAAGTATGCATGGGAGGATATTATTTGCATAGGACAGCCCCCTTCTCAGTCCCATTCTTATGCTGCAGTTGCCATGAAGTGTTACTAGAGGGCAGCAGTATGAACAAAAGAGCACACTGAGGCTTTTCTTCTGCTTGCTGACATGATTCTTGTTCATGGTGGTCTTGCAGGGCCTAAGGAGTGAAGGACTGCTTTGACTGAGGGGATGAGGAATGGCAGGCCTGTATTTGTGGTGAAGGGGGAATATTTGGAAGGTAAACAGCAAGATAAAAACGTCAAAGCATATATGTTTGCTGAGTGATTGAGTCTGTGTGTCACTTGTCTCTTTGAAGGGACATGTGAGAAAGGAACAGCAGTACCATAGACTTCAGATGGGAGAGAGCAAGCAAGGATGAATGTTTCCCTCAAATCCAAATACTTACAGTATCTCAAAGATGACAGGTGCGATATATGATGTTCTGCAATTGTAAGGATTTGCCATGTGTGGTACATAAATATGCATGGTGTAGGAGAGTAGGGTCTGCTATCCTATGGTCACCCCAAATTTTTGCTTTTTGCTTCACTGGTTTCTGACTTAATGTGGCTGTGGGCCTGCTAATCAGACCCACAGCCTGCTGTTCTCTCTCTAAATTGATGCCAATGCACTCTAGGTGCATTACGAATTGGAACTGGTTCACCTTATGAGCCCCTGTAATAGTGCACCCTAGGTGCCCAGGGCATAGGTGTATCCAAGGCCTACCAGGGGCTGCAGCACGTATTGTGCCACCCCTGGCCTGGCCTCCATCTTTGACACAACTGGCTGAACACTCAGCTGGGGTAAGTCGGTGTAACCACCTCTTACTTAGGTACAGTATGCCTGTGCCTAACCCTAAACTGGACACATATGTTCCTATCAGCCACTCCTATGGAAGGCCTCATCAATCCTGGAGGCAGAGTGCTTGGAAATATGTGAGATGGTGCTCTAGCATGAGCTGAGCCTGTCTGCAGCTGTCGGGAACCACTCCCTAAGCTGTTCCGGGATATTGCCATACCATATACTCTTAAGTGCATTATAATCCTCGCGGTTAAATGCTATCTTTGGTTTGGCTTTATCAAAACATGTCGAGTAAGGTGTCATACGAATTGGAATACTATCCCCTCGCCAGTTCTGGCGACGGGGATAGCATTCCACCCTTCTAGAGGGACACGACATGTGTGTAGCCTTAACCCCGGTTAAAGTTAAACAGAGCCTCAGCTCCACAAAATGGACGCTGCCACCACAGACACAAGTCTGGCCTCCTGCTGCTGACCGAAACTCGGCAGATGGTGGCCTGGACAAAGGGTTTCCTGCCTTGGGAGGTGCGAGCACCACCCCAGACAGGATTTTGTGTATTAGGTAGGACAGGGCTGAAAAGAATCAGACATGCCCGGGGCACACAAGGTGTCCCCGTGCATAGGCCAGCCCAAACCGGTTCTGGGGCCTTCCAGCCCCAGTCCTGGCGCGGAGCTGGACAAAGGAAAGGGGGTGTAACCGCCCCCCTTCCTGGTTCCTCCCAGAGGAGGGACCTAGTAGGTGATCCACCCCCTAGATTGGAATAAGAGGGGGAGCAGTGCCATTGCACAGCAGATCATCCCGAAATCAACTTAAACTAAGAAGAAGACTGGACTTCGACATTCTGCTGCACAGAAGACTGAAGAAGAATCTCCCTTGTGGCCAAGGAGTGACCACCCTGTGAACACAGGTACCAACCAGCAACTCGACGTCTGCTTTGCCGCCGCCTCCCGCCGGAGCCCGAGCCCAGAGCCCGACAAGAACCAGATTCCCAGACCTCCCAGAGCCCGATCCACAGTCCCTGCAAAGAAGGGACCCGTGGAGGCACCGAGTGACGTGGGACCGGACCTCTTGAAAGACACCCGAAAAGCTGACTGCGCAGCTTCTGAGGCATCCTCGACGTTGTGCTTTGGGGATTGAGAACCCCCACCACCGAGCAGCCCTTGCACCGAAGATCAGCCCCCCAGCATCTCCACGATCTGCGTGGGGCCCTTTTGCACTGTGCCACTCGACGCGCCATCCCGGCCACTAGCCACGCGGCCAGCGGCCATCTTGGCGACGAACCCGAAGATTTAAACAGCAGGTCTGGTTGCTCCAGACCTACCCAAGCTCCTGTGAAAAGGAGCACCCGCTCTGACCTTGCTGGTCCGAGTGAACAGCATCTTTCAACTCCTGCGTGGCTTGCATTTGCCAAGGCCTGTTTGCTCCGATCAGGTCGCCGACACCGCCAACAGCGAGAGGCCTACGTGGGACAGCTCGTGACCGACTCCTGGACGTCCTCGACCCCGGGTATCCACGTGGCTGCAGAAAGAAGCTACCCGACAACGCCTGTTTGCACCCGACATCACCTGGTTCCACTCTGGTTCCACGGCAGTCACTGGCTAGTGACTTTGAACACTGTCCCCTCTGCTTTCAGGTCTTCACATCTTCAGATCCACCCTTGGATCCACCGGAACTCTTCTCATCGAGCCGCCTGCAGCATCTCCTGCTCCAAGCACCATCGACCAGCGTGACGAAACCCGACACATCTTCGACCCTGTGCACCCGCTTCCTGTGGGTGAGGTAACTCAGCTCCGCCGGTGCTCCTGCACTGGTACACATCCCAAGGGCCTGTGTTTTAAGTTTCAGCTCCGTAGGTCACTCGGAAGGTTCCTAACTTTCTAACTTTGTGCTTTTTACGCACCATAGACTTTGTATTGAGAAGTGCGTGCACTTTGGACACTGCACCCGAGTCCCGTGGGCCTTTCCCGACTTAGTTAACTCCAGTCTCGAATAGCTCCAGCGATTCCCAAGGCCCTAGGCCTCTTCACTTTCCTCCTGGTATCTCTTATACCACTTATTTAGTATATGGTTTAGGTGGCCCCTAGGGCTCATCCATATTGTGCAACTTTTGTGTATTTTAAACTGTCTTGTGATTTTACGCTTGTGCTTCTGTGCTCATAAAGAGTCCAGGGGATTTTAATAGTTAATAAATCAATATATATTTTCAATATATATCTGTGTGGTGTCCCTTTCATTTGGTATTCAAGGGGGTTGTGTGTGGTATAACAGCTGGCTTCACATGCCTTTCAGAGTTTAGCCTAAGACTGCTTTGTCCACGTTACCACTAGGATAACTGGTCTACAAGGTTGAATTACAACCATCATCATAAGGGTTGCTTGGCATGGTACAAAGTGATCACTAGAACTAGTGAGCATTATATACCAGGCCAACTTCTCACATTGGTGAGCAGCGGATTGGGATCTGAGCTTGCTGTTGTTTTACCATTACAATCTTTGAGATTATCATTTGAAAGATCATACAGGTACCTGCTAGGTACATATAAAACAAGACTAGTATACTTAAGTTCTACTGAACTTAGTTGTTGTAGAGCAAAGGGAGTAGCACACCCTAGCTACAACTACTAGATAGGTTTAGTAGGTAAACACCAGTGTAGGTAGATTGCAACACATCCACCCACACTAGAGCAATGTCTGGAACAGAGGGGTCCAGTGGACTTACTCCTGTTGAGAGTGACCCTCCAAGGGCACCATCCCAGTTTGCTATTTTTCCTTTTAAGGAATTAAGACAGCTTTGTGTCTTAAGGGGTCTGAAGACAGGGCCTACCCCTACTACAGACCACCTAAGAGAGCTCTTGGATCAGTCTGAGGCTCTAAAGACCTCTAAAGCAAACCCCACAGGGAATGCTGAAGGAGGCCATCCTTCAGAGGATGACACTGTAGACACCCCTACCCCTATCATCCTAGTAGATGAGGAAGCCTCCACCACTGGAGCTCCTCAGGTAGATGAAGAGGAAGAAGAAGAAGAGGAGGAGGAGGTGGAAAGCAGTGAGTCAGATGATGACAGAGATAGTCAGGTGCTGGTCAGTAGACTGAACCAGGCTAACTTAAGTCAACTTGGGAATGAATCAGGTAACAACCCATTCAGACCCCCAGGTGGACTTAACCAGGGCCATAGGAGGAGAAGGCATCACTCAGGTGAATCCAACACCTCCCATGTCTCTAGAGGCTCTCATGGTCACTCCAGAAAGGAGATGACTAGCCCTCAGAGAAGGGAACATGAGGCCAAGATGAGAGAGGCTGAGCTTAGGATCCAGAGGCAAGAGTTAGAGGTTGCCCTGGCTAAGGAGAAACTTGCTAGAGCAAGACAGCCTAGAGAGAGTGGGGTAATAGAACCCACTGGTGGCAGCAATATCCACAAGGATAAAGACAGGTCTTTTGATAATAGAAACCTGAGTAAGATTGTGCCCCCCTACAAAGCTGGGGATGACATCCATAAATGGATCACTGCAATGGAGAGAGCCTGCAGAGTACAGCAGATCCCTCAGGAGCAGTGGGCAGCAATCTTGTGGCTCTCCTTTGAAGGTAGAGGCCGAGACAGACTCCTCACAGTTAGTGATGGGGATTCTAGAAACTACCTGGTCCTGAAGAGTGCTCTGATTGATGGGTTAGGCTTAACCACTGAACAGTACAGGTTAATGTTCAGAGATACCCAGAAGACACAGACTCAGGACTGGTCTGAATTTGTTGAGTGTGCCACTAAGGCTCTGGAGGGATGGTTGCTGGGAAGCAAGGTTACAGACTATGAAGGATTGTACAATTTGCTGATGAGAGAACAAATTTTAAATAATTGTCAGAACCAGCAGTTGCATCAACATTTGGTTGACTCAGATTTGACCTCTCCCCAAGAATTGGGAAAGAGGGCAGATAAATGGGTAAGAACCAGAGTTAAGCAAAAGAACCAGAACCAGAACCAGGGTGGTGACCAGAAGAAAACAGACCAGAAGGGTGGGGAGCAGAAAGCTAAAGACCAGAAGTCTTCAACAGGGCCCCAAACTGAGACAGAGGGTGGGTCCCAAACTTCCAAGAAGAAGAAGAAAGAAGGTCAGAAGAAACCCTGGTGTAAAACTTGTAAGAACACCTCTCACTGGACAAGTGAGTGTAAAAAGGGTGGAGCCCCCAACACTGCAGCCCCTAAGGCACCTGCACCCACTAGTACAGTTAGCAGTGTTGGTCCTCAAGCCAAGGGTTTAGTGGGAATCACTTTGGGAACTGAAGGAGATTCTGACCTAGTCAGAACCCTTACACAGGCTGTTCTGGTTTGTGAAGGGGACATAGATTTGACCCCTGACATAAGTCCCAGTAACCTGGGCAAATACAGACAGACACCTTTGATTAACAACAAAGTGGCTCAAGCTTACAGGGACACATGTGCCAGTGTCACTATGGTGACACCTAACTTTGTGGACCCTGGACAATACATGCCAGGCGATGATTACCTGGTGACCAATGCCAGCAATGTCACTACTACACATAGTGTGGCACTTGTTAACTTTTCCTGGGGAGGGGTAACTGGCCTAAAGAAAGTTGTGGTTAGTGCTGATCTCCCAGTAGAATGTTTGTTGGGCAATGACCTGGAGAACTCTCTATGGTCAGAAGTTGAGTACAGGACTCATGCAGAGATGTTAGGGATATCATCACATGTCCTTGCTGTGACCAGGTCACAGGCCAAAAAGTGCCTCTCTGAACCTCAGGTCTTGGATCCTGGAACAATGGACCAAGTACCTCCCAAGAAGAAGAACAGGAGGGTTAAGGCTGTGCCTTCCCAACTGCCTACAAGTGAGGATCAGGCTTCACAGGAAACTGATCTAGAGACCCCTGAAGGAACTGTCCCTGAAGAACTTGAACCTGATCAGGTTGAGTTTCTGGGGACAGGGGGACCTTCTAGGGCAGACTTGGGGCAGGCTCAGTTAACCTGTCCTTCTCTTGAACCCCTCAGACAGCAGGCTGCTGCTGAGGCTGCTGGGAATGCTCAAGGTGCCCATAAAGTATATTGGGACGATGGACTCCTTTATTCAGAGGCTAGAGACCCCAAGCCTGGTGCTACCAGGAGGTTGGTTATACCTCTGCAATTTAGGGGCTTCCTACTCACCTTGGCCCATGATATTCCTTTAGCAGGACACCTAGGCCAGAACAAGACTTGGGACAGGCTTGTCCCTCACTTTCACTGGCCTCACATGTCTGAAGACACCAAGGAGTTTTGTCGCTCCTGTGAAACCTGCCAAGCCAGTGGTAAAGCAGGTGGAACAACAAAGGCCCCCCTGATACCACTACCTGTGGTGGGGGTTCCCTTTGAGAGAGTGGGGATTGATATTGTTGGTCCAATGGATCCCCCTACAGCATCTGGGCACAGATTCATACTGGTGGTAGTGGATCATGCCACCAGGTACCCAGAGGCAATTCCCCTTAGGACCACAACAGCTCCTGTTGTGGCCAGGGCCTTACTTGGAGTTTTCTCCAGAGTGGGGTTTCCTAAGGAGGTAATATCAGATAGAGGTACCAACTTCATGTCTGGATATTTGACAGCTATGTGGAAGGAATGTGGTGTAAACTACAAGTTCACCACTCCTTATCACCCACAATGCAATGGGCTTGTTGAGAGATTTAACAAGACCCTAAAGGGCATGATTAAAGGATTACCTGAAAAGCTCAGGCGAAGATGGGACATCCTTCTGCCCTGCCTTTTGTTCGCTTACAGAGAGGTCCCTCAAAAGGGGGTTGGCTTCAGCCCCTTTGAATTGTTGTTTGGGCACCCTGTAAGAGGACCCCTGTGTCTTGTGAAGGAAGGATGGGAGTTACCTCTCAAAAAGCCTAAACAGGACATAGTGGACTATGTACTTGGTCTCCGCTCCAGGATGGCAGAGTACATGGAAAAGGCATCCAAAAACCTTGAGGCTAGCCAAGAATTACAAAAAGCTTGGCATGACCAAAAGGCTGTCCTTGTTGAATTTCAACCTGGACAGAAGGTATGGGTGTTGGAGCCAGTGGCCCCAGCAGCACTCCAAGACAAATGGTCTGGACCCCATACAATTCTGGAAAAGAAGGGAGAGGTTACCTACTTGGTGGACCTAGGAACTCCCAGGAGCCCCCACAGGGTGCTCCATGTGAACAGATTGAAGGCATATGTCAGCAGGGCAGACATGGGCTTGCTCATGGCTACAGATGAGGGACAGGAGGAAGAGAGTGACCCTCTCCCAGACCTGCTCACTCAGAACCCTGAGGATGGCTCAGTTGATGGTGTGGCCTTAGGTGGCAGCCTCACTGAACATCAGCAACATGACTGCAGACAAGTTCTACAGGCATACAGGCATATGTTCTCATTGACACCCAGTCAGACTAACTGGTGTACACATGTGGTGGACACTGGTGACAGTCTTCCTGTAAAGAGCAAAATTTACAGGCAACCTGACCACGTCAGGGACTGTATAAAGACTGAGGTGCAAAAGATGCTGGAATTAGGTGTCATTGAGCCTTCAGAGAGCCCCTGGGCTAGCCCAGTGGTTCTGGTCCCCAAACCTCACACCAAAGATGGCAAGAGAGAGATGAGGTTCTGTGTGGATTACAGAGGACTCAATGCTGTCACCAGGACAGATGCACACCCTATTCCAAGGGCAGATGAGCTCATTGACAAGTTGGCTTCTGCCAAATATTTGAGCACATTTGACTTGACAGCTGGCTACTGGCAAATCAGGTTAGCTGAGGAGTCTAAAGCCAAGACAGCATTTTCTACCCCTAGTGGGCATTATCAGTTTGTGGTGATGCCCTTTGGTTTGAAAAATGCACCTGCCACCTTCCAAAGGTTGGTGAACCAAGTCCTCACTGGGTTGGATGACTTTTGTGCAGCTTATCTGGACGATATTGCTGTCTTTAGCTCCACCTGGGAGGATCACCTGATCCACCTGAAGGAAGTGCTTGAGGCTCTGCAGAAGGCAGGCCTCACTATCAAGGCAACAAAGTGCCAGATAGGGCAGAGCAAGGTTGTATACCTGGGCCACCTTGTAGGTGGAGGCCAAGTTCAACCACTGGAGAGTAAGATCCAGACCATCAAGGACTGGTCCCCTCCAACTACCCAGACTCAGGTCAGAGCTTTCTTGGGCCTGACTGGGTACTACAGGAAGTTTGTTAAGAACTATGGGTCCATTGTGACTCCTCTTAATGATCTGACATCCAAGAAGATGCCCAAAAAGGTTCAGTGGACAGAAATCTGTCAAAAGGCATTTGATGACCTGAAGAAGGCCATGTGCTCTGCACCTATCCTGAAGAGTCCTGACTACTCAAAAGAGTTCATTGTCCAAACAGATGCTTCTGAGTTGGGAGTGGGAGCAGTGCTTTCACAGCTTAATGTAGATGGCCAGGACCAGCCCATTGCTTTCATTAGCAGAAGGCTGACCCCCAGAGAGAAACGTTGGTCAGCTATAGAGAGGGAGGCCTTTGCTGTGGTGTGGGCCCTGAAGAAGTTGAGACCATACTTATTTGGCACTCACTTCAAGATTCAGACCGACCATAAGCCCCTCCTATGGCTTAATCAGATGAAGGGTGAAAACCCCAAACTACTCAGGTGGTCCATTTCCCTACAGGGGATGGACTTTACAGTGGAGCACCGCCCAGGGACTGACCATGGCAACGCAGATGGTCTCTCCAGGTACTTCCACTTAGAACATGAAGACACAACTGGTCAAGGTTAGTCTAATGTCCCTGCGTTTGGGGGGGGGTTATGTAGGAGAGTAGGGTCTGCTATCCTATGGTCACCCCAAATTTTTGCTTTTTGCTTCACTGGTTTCTGACTTAATGTGGCTGTGGGCCTGCTAATCAGACCCACAGCCTGCTGTTCTCTCTCTAAATTGATGCCAATGCACTCTAGGTGCATTACGAATTGGAACTGGTTCACCTTATGAGCCCCTGTAATAGTGCACCCTAGGTGCCCAGGGCATAGGTGTATCCAAGGCCTACCAGGGGCTGCAGCACGTATTGTGCCACCCCTGGCCTGGCCTCCATCTTTGACACAACTGGCTGAACACTCAGCTGGGGTAAGTCGGTGTAACCACCTCTTACTTAGGTACAGTATGCCTGTGCCTAACCCTAAACTGGACACATATGTTCCTATCAGCCACTCCTATGGAAGGCCTCATCAATCCTGGAGGCAGAGTGCTTGGAAATATGTGAGATGGTGCTCTAGCATGAGCTGAGCCTGTCTGCAGCTGTCGGGAACCACTCCCTAAGCTGTTCCGGGATATTGCCATACCATATACTCTTAAGTGCATTATAATCCTCGCGGTTAAATGCTATCTTTGGTTTGGCTTTATCAAAACATGTCGAGTAAGGTGTCATACGAATTGGAATACTATCCCCTCGCCAGTTCTGGCGACGGGGATAGCATTCCACCCTTCTAGAGGGACACGACATGTGTGTAGCCTTAACCCCGGTTAAAGTTAAACAGAGCCTCAGCTCCACAAAATGGACGCTGCCACCACAGACACAAGTCTGGCCTCCTGCTGCTGACCGAAACTCGGCAGATGGTGGCCTGGACAAAGGGTTTCCTGCCTTGGGAGGTGCGAGCACCACCCCAGACAGGATTTTGTGTATTAGGTAGGACAGGGCTGAAAAGAATCAGACATGCCCGGGGCACACAAGGTGTCCCCGTGCATAGGCCAGCCCAAACCGGTTCTGGGGCCTTCCAGCCCCAGTCCTGGCGCGGAGCTGGACAAAGGAAAGGGGGTGTAACCGCCCCCCTTCCTGGTTCCTCCCAGAGGAGGGACCTAGTAGGTGATCCACCCCCTAGATTGGAATAAGAGGGGGAGCAGTGCCATTGCACAGCAGATCATCCCGAAATCAACTTAAACTAAGAAGAAGACTGGACTTCGACATTCTGCTGCACAGAAGACTGAAGAAGAATCTCCCTTGTGGCCAAGGAGTGACCACCCTGTGAACACAGGTACCAACCAGCAACTCGACGTCTGCTTTGCCGCCGCCTCCCGCCGGAGCCCGAGCCCAGAGCCCGACAAGAACCAGATTCCCAGACCTCCCAGAGCCCGATCCACAGTCCCTGCAAAGAAGGGACCCGTGGAGGCACCGAGTGACGTGGGACCGGACCTCTTGAAAGACACCCGAAAAGCTGACTGCGCAGCTTCTGAGGCATCCTCGACGTTGTGCTTTGGGGATTGAGAACCCCCACCACCGAGCAGCCCTTGCACCGAAGATCAGCCCCCCAGCATCTCCACGATCTGCGTGGGGCCCTTTTGCACTGTGCCACTCGACGCGCCATCCCGGCCACTAGCCACGCGGCCAGCGGCCATCTTGGCGACGAACCCGAAGATTTAAACAGCAGGTCTGGTTGCTCCAGACCTACCCAAGCTCCTGTGAAAAGGAGCACCCGCTCTGACCTTGCTGGTCCGAGTGAACAGCATCTTTCAACTCCTGCGTGGCTTGCATTTGCCAAGGCCTGTTTGCTCCGATCAGGTCGCCGACACCGCCAACAGCGAGAGGCCTACGTGGGACAGCTCGTGACCGACTCCTGGACGTCCTCGACCCCGGGTATCCACGTGGCTGCAGAAAGAAGCTACCCGACAACGCCTGTTTGCACCCGACATCACCTGGTTCCACTCTGGTTCCACGGCAGTCACTGGCTAGTGACTTTGAACACTGTCCCCTCTGCTTTCAGGTCTTCACATCTTCAGATCCACCCTTGGATCCACCGGAACTCTTCTCATCGAGCCGCCTGCAGCATCTCCTGCTCCAAGCACCATCGACCAGCGTGACGAAACCCGACACATCTTCGACCCTGTGCACCCGCTTCCTGTGGGTGAGGTAACTCAGCTCCGCCGGTGCTCCTGCACTGGTACACATCCCAAGGGCCTGTGTTTTAAGTTTCAGCTCCGTAGGTCACTCGGAAGGTTCCTAACTTTCTAACTTTGTGCTTTTTACGCACCATAGACTTTGTATTGAGAAGTGCGTGCACTTTGGACACTGCACCCGAGTCCCGTGGGCCTTTCCCGACTTAGTTAACTCCAGTCTCGAATAGCTCCAGCGATTCCCAAGGCCCTAGGCCTCTTCACTTTCCTCCTGGTATCTCTTATACCACTTATTTAGTATATGGTTTAGGTGGCCCCTAGGGCTCATCCATATTGTGCAACTTTTGTGTATTTTAAACTGTCTTGTGATTTTACGCTTGTGCTTCTGTGCTCATAAAGAGTCCAGGGGATTTTAATAGTTAATAAATCAATATATATTTTCAATATATATCTGTGTGGTGTCCCTTTCATTTGGTATTCAAGGGGGTTGTGTGTGGTATAACAGCTGGCTTCACATGCCTTTCAGAGTTTAGCCTAAGACTGCTTTGTCCACGTTACCACTAGGATAACTGGTCTACAAGGTTGAATTACAACCATCATCATAAGGGTTGCTTGGCATGGTACAAAGTGATCACTAGAACTAGTGAGCATTATATACCAGGCCAACTTCTCACACATGGTTAGTGAGGTTTTTCCCAGAATGTGAGTATCGTTAGGCTGGCAAATGTCAGGCACTCCTTTGGGAGTATGAGGCCAAGAAAAAATTTGGGAAGTTTGCTACAGTCATCTGTAGGATCGAAAGACACTAGGGAATCGTTACAGAGGGAGCCAGGCTGCACAAAATGTGGTAACAGTTGGACAGAAATCTTTAGCAGGGACTTTTGTCTACCCCCAATGTGGGACGAGGACTGCAGTACCTCTGTGTCTCTGAAACATATTTTGACCTCTGGACACCACCATCTCAATACCCCTCAAATGTTCCCTCCTGGTACCCCAGCTTTGGTAGTGCATCAACCAGGTTTCAACCATTTGAGTGACCACAAAACACCCTGCCTATGTTCCTTCCATTTACATTCAGTCAGTAACCCAGCTGCTTCGTTCGCTGTTCAATCTCAAGTGACAGTTGGATGCACATTGCAGGGGTATACAGGCATTAACCGAACTGTAAAGCCCCTCTCAGTACAGCCAGACTACACTTCTTAAAATCATAAATACATGTTTTGCCCAACAGTAAGGCCAGGCCTTTCCTCTGTAGTTCATAGCCAACGTAAGGAGGAAAAAATCAACTGTAGAGCATGCCAAAATTCTCTACAGACACTGCCAATCCTCACACTTCTGCCTATTTGCATGCCAAGGTTATTCACTATGACCCACCAAACCAATTGCAACAGTAGCCTCTCCCAGCCTCATTCGTATGCTCCGATGCCACCTTTATTTAGCAAGTGTTAGTGCTCTCGGATTTTGTAGCGCGATTCGCTATAGCCTCTGTTTTCAACAGAAATGTCCTAAAGGTACCTATACCAATCTGCAGGGTGGGGAGGAAGGGGGCTGCTGCTGCTGGCAGTAACATTGTGGGGCACCCCACCTGCAAAAATACAGCCAAATGATCCTTGTTTTACCTTTCAATACCATAACTGCAGCAGAATCGTATGGTGACCCCTGTTTGTAATAGAAAGTGTCAAACAGCTTCTTGCCCCCCCCCCCGTTGCCACTAACCATTTGGGGTACACCCCATGAGGGAGGATCAGAGCAATAAAAACTAATGGTAGCCCCCCAAAAAGTACCTGGAAGCCATGCCATTGTGTGCACCTCATCGCCTTCACGTTGCGCCCAAGCACCTTTTAATACTGCTCCCCCAAATTTTGACTGCCCCCTCCCAACAAAAATCAGAGAGTATAGGGGGGGTGCAGTAAAAAAGTATTTGCAGTACCCCACAATAAGTCAGGATCCTCCTCCACCTTTTCCTCTGCTCTCTGACCCCACCCATTCTGCCCAGGCTCCGCCTATACTCCACCTCTCTGACCCCACCCACTCTGACTAGGCTCCTCCCTAACCCCACCCACTCTGACTAGGCTCCTCCTATACCCATCCTCTCTAACCCCAACCGCTCTGCCTATACTACTCCTCTCTGACCCCACCCACTCTGACTAGGTTCCTCCCTAACCCCACCCACTCTGACTTGGCTCCTTCTATACCCCTCCTCTCTGCCCATGCTCGGCCTATACTCCTCCTCTCTGACCCACCCACTCTGACTAGGCTCCTCCTGAACCCCTCCTCTCTGACCCCACCCAATCTGACTAGGCTCCTCCTCCTACACACAACACCTGTTCGCTTTCTTTCACCTGTCTCTGTTCAGGCCACACCTATTTTACTTACCAACCAATCTGCAATCCCTCATTCACTATGCATGATTCCACTCTTACACAACACACAGACACATTTTACTTACAATTGGCCCACCTCCAACTTACCTCTGCTCTGCCACCATCAGTCACCTGGTGCCGAACCCAGGATTTGAACCCTGGTTGCCTGGATGGAAGGCAGGCACTTACCCACTGGTTTCCATGTAAGTAGCCTATCAAATTGTCCTTATGTCATGGTCATCCTTTTCATGTGCAATGGAAGCCGCAGGGAAGGACACCAAGGCCTGTATGTTGCTTATAGTTACTACTGCAATCCTCTAGACCACCAAGGAGCTATAGCTCAAAGGTAAGTCTTGTACCTTTGGTGGGGACAGCCCTCACAGGCCAGGGTTCGAATCCTGCCAATGCTGTAGAGGTATCCCAAGGTGGAAATTTTCAAAAAGTGAATATGTTTTTTTTTGCAAAGTTTTTTTTTACTTGGTAACAGAGGAGAAAAGTGGACACTCTTTTTGGCATGTGTGTCCCAAAATTTCAAATGTTTTCCCTCATGACCTTCTACCAACCTCCCTATTTCTCAAGTAGGTGCAAGGCCTTATCTTCCTTTATCAATGTCTTCATTCTTTGTCCTTCAAGTTCGGTGAATTGCAGAGTGCAATTGTGGTATTGGGGGTTATAACTGAGCACAAGAATGCGAGGAAAGTGCTACACTTATTTATTGTAAAATAGGTTGGATGATGGTGATTTTTCATTTTGGTGTGAGCTACTCGCTCAAATCAGGGGTTTGGTGCCAGTGAGCTTGGATAGAAATAAAGGTCAAGTATGAGCTCTGGCTAATGAAATGATGGATCAAGTTTGAGGCAAGCTAGAGTCCATTTATTAGGTGCAATAAGAACCTAGAAAGATTATTTCCTTTAAGAGACAGACAAGGGCAGAGTCAAGCCTTTGCTCTAGTAGGTCTGCATCATGCCTGCTGCAGGATGTGAAGGAATGGACCTCCACAGCAGTGCGCTGTGCCGGGCTGGGCTGGGCTGCGCTGGGCTGGGCTGGGCTGGGCTGGGCTGGGCTGGGCTGGGCTGGGCTGGGCTGGGCTGGGCTGGGCTGGGCCTGCCCTGGCACTGTGAAATAATCACCCACCTCCTTCCTTTGAGGAACGCTCACGAACGCCCACGAACGCCCTTGTTCTGTATACAGGCTGACAGTAGGCAATTTAGGACCCTGCTAAATGAGGGTGATGTCCCCATGTGCTTCCTTCGAGTGGCAAAATCCTTCGTCTAAGGCAGGTGGGCTTTTTTAAAATTTGGTTGAAGATCATATGTTGGAGGCGGTATCACGGCACAAGCCGCCGACCGTCTCAGAAGAAAGTATGCATGGGAGGATATTATTTGCATAGGACAGCCCCCTTCTCAGTCCCATTCTTATGCTGCAGTTGCCATGAAGTGTTACTAGAGGGCAGCAGTATGAACAAAAGAGCACACTGAGGCTTTTCTTCTGCTTGCTGACATGATTCTTGTTCATGGTGGTCTTGCAGGGCCTAAGGAGTGAAGGACTGCTTTGACTGAGGGGATGAGGAATGGCAGGCCTGTATTTGTGGTGAAGGGGGAATATTTGGAAGGTAAACAGCAAGATAAAAACGTCAAAGCATATATGTTTGCTGAGTGATTGAGTCTGTGTGTCACTTGTCTCTTTGAAGGGACATGTGAGAAAGGAACAGCAGTACCATAGACTTCAGATGGGAGAGAGCAAGCAAGGATGAATGTTTCCCTCAAATCCAAATACTTACAGTATCTCAAAGATGACAGGTGCGATATATGATGTTCTGCAATTGTAAGGATTTGCCATGTGTGGTACATAAATATGCATGGTTAGTGAGGTTTTTCCCAGAATGTGAGTATCGTTAGGCTGGCAAATGTCAGGCACTCCTTTGGGAGTATGAGGCCAAGAAAAAATTTGGGAAGTTTGCTACAGTCATCTGTAGGATCGAAAGACACTAGGGAATCGTTACAGAGGGAGCCAGGCTGCACAAAATGTGGTAACAGTTGGACAGAAATCTTTAGCAGGGA
Organism: Lissotriton vulgaris; assembly: GCF_964263255.1. Lineage (NCBI taxonomy): Eukaryota > Metazoa > Chordata > Amphibia > Caudata > Salamandridae > Lissotriton > Lissotriton vulgaris. The sequence goes on along the minus strand of NW_028253227.1, from coordinate 4,459 downwards.
CTTTTGTCTACCCCCAATGTGGGACCAGGACTGCAGTACCTCTGTGTCTCTGAAACATATTTTGACCTCTGGACACCACCATCTCAATACCCCTCAAATGTTCCCTCCTGGTACCCCAGCTTTGGTAGTGCATCAACCAGGTTTCAACCATTTGAGTGACCACAAAACACCCTGCCTATGTTCCTTCCATTTACATTCAGTCAGTAACCCAGCTGCTTCGTTCGCTGTTCAATCTCAAGTGACAGTTGGATGCACATTGCAGGGGTATACAGGCATTAACCGAACTGTAAAGCCCCTCTCAGTACAGCCAGACTACACTTCTTAAAATCATAAATACATGTTTTGCCCAACAGTAAGGCCAGGCCTTTCCTCTGTAGTTCATAGCCAACGTAAGGAGGAAAAAATCAACTGTAGAGCATGCCAAAATTCTCTACAGACACTGCCAATCCTCACACTTCTGCCTATTTGCATGCCAAGGTTATTCACTATGACCCACCAAACCAATTGCAACAGTAGCCTCTCCCAGCCTCATTCGTATGCTCCGATGCCACCTTTATTTAGCAAGTGTTAGTGCTCTCGGATTTTGTAGCGCGATTCGCTATAGCCTCTGTTTTCAACAGAAATGTCCTAAAGGTACCTATACCAATCTGCAGGGTGGGGAGGAAGGGGGCTGCTGCTGCTGGCAGTAACATTGTGGGGCACCCCACCTGCAAAAATACAGCCAAATGATCCTTGTTTTACCTTTCAATACCATAACTGCAGCAGAATCGTATGGTGACCCCTGTTTGTAATAGAAAGTGTCAAACAGCTTCTTGCCCCCCCCCCCCGTTGCCACTAACCATTTGGGGTACACCCCATGAGGGAGGATCAGAGCAATAAAAACTAATGGTAGCCCCCCAAAAAGTACCTGGAAGCCATGCCATTGTGTGCACCTCGTCGCCTTCACGTTGCGCCCAAGCACCTTTTAATACTGCTCCCCCAAATTTTGACTGCCCCCTCCCAACAAAAATCAGAGAGTATAGGGGGGGTGCAGTAAAAAAGTATTTGCAGTACCCCACAATAAGTCAGGATCCTCCTCCACCTTTTCCTCTGCTCTCTGACCCCACCCATTCTGCCCAGGCTCCGCCTATACTCCACCTCTCTGACCCCACCCACTCTGACTAGGCTCCTCCCTAACCCCACCCACTCTGACTAGGCTCCTCCTATACCCATCCTCTCTAACCCCACCCGCTCTGCCTATACTACTCCTCTCTGACCCCACCCACTCTGACTAGGTTCCTCCCTAACCCCACCCACTCTGACTTGGCTCCTTCTATACCCCTCCTCTCTGCCCATGCTCGGCCTATACTCCTCCTCTCTGACCCACCCACTCTGACTAGGCTCCTCCTGAACCCCTCCTCTCTGACCCCACCCAATCTGACTAGGCTCCTCCTCCTACACACAACACCTGTTCGCTTTCTTTCACCTGTCTCTGTTCAGGCCACACCTATTTTACTTACCAACCAATCTGCAATCCCTCATTCACTATGCATGATTCCACTCTTACACAACACACAGACACATTTTACTTACAATTGGCCCACCTCCAACTTACCTCTGCTCTGCCACCATCAGTCACCTGGTGCCGAACCCGGGATTTGAACCCTGGTTGCCTGGATGGAAGGCAGGCACTTACCCACTGGACCACACTGGTTTCCATGTAAGTAGCCTATCAAATTGTCCTTATGTCATGGTCATCCTTTTCATGTGCAATGGAAGCCGCAGGGAAGGACACCAAGGCCTGTATGTTGCTTATAGTTACTACTGCAATCCTCTAGACCACCAAGGAGCTATAGCTCAAAGGTATGTCTTGTACCTTCGGTGGGGACAGCCCTCACAGGCCAGGGTTCGAATCCTGCCAATGCTGTAGAGGTATCCCAAGGTGGAAATTTTCAAAAAGTGAATATGTTTTTTTTGCAAAGTTTTTTTTTACTTGGTAACAGAGGAGAAAAGTGGACACTCTTTTTGGCATGTGTGTCCCAAAATTTCAAAAGTTTTCCCTCATGACCTTCTACCAACCTCCCTATTTCTCAAGTAGGTGCAAGGCCTTATCTTCCTTTATCAATGTCTTCATTCTTTGTCCTTTAAGTTTGGTGAATTGCAGAGTGCAATTGTGGTATTGGGGGTTATAACTGAGCACAAGAATGCGAGGAAAGTGCTACACTTATTTATTGTAAAATAGGTTGGATGATGGTGATTTTTCATTTTGGTGTGAGCTACTCGCTCAAATCAGGGGTTTGGTGCCAGTGAGCTTGGATAGAAATAAAGGTCAAGTATGAGCTCTGGCTAATGAAATGATGGATCAAGTTTGAGGCAAGCTAGAGTCCATTTATTAGGTGCAATAAGAACCTAGAAAGATTATTTCCTTTAAGAGACAGACAAGGGCAGAGTCAAGCCTTTGCTCTAGTAGGTCTGCATCATGCCTGCTGCAGGATGTGAAGGAATGGACCTCCACAGCAGTGCGCTGTGCCGGGCTGGGCTGGGCTGCGCTGGGCTGGGCTGCGCTGGGCTGGGCTGGGCTGGGCTGGGCTGGGCTGGGCTGGGCCTGCCCTGGCACTGTGAAATAATCACCCACCTCCTTCCTTTGAGGAACGCTCACGAACGCCCACGAACGCCCTTGTTCTGTATACAGGCTGACAGTAGGCAATTTAGGACCCTGCTAAATGAGGGTGATGTCCCCATGTGCTTCCTTCGAGTGGCAAAATCCTTCGTCTAAGGCAGGTGGGCTTTTTTAAAATTTGGTTGAAGACCATATGTTGGAGGCGGTATCACGGCACAAGCCGCCGACCGTCTCAGAAGAAAGTATGCATGGGAGGATATTATTTGCATAGGACAGCCCCCTTCTCAGTCCCATTCTTATGCTGCAGTTGCCATGAAGTGTTACTAGAGGGCAGCAGTATGAACAAAAGAGCACACTGAGGCTTTTCTTCTGCTTGCTGACATGATTCTTGTTCATGGTGGTCTTGCAGGGCCTAAGGAGTGAAGGACTGCTTTGACTGAGGGGATGAGGAATGGCAGGCCTGTATTTGTGGTGAAGGGGGAATATTTGGAAGGTAAACAGCAAGATAAAAACGTCAAAGCATATATGTTTGCTGAGTGATTGAGTCTGTGTGTCACTTGTCTCTTTGAAGGGACATGTGAGAAAGGAACAGCAGTACCATAGACTTCAGATGGGAGAGAGCAAGCAAGGATGAATGTTTCCCTCAAATCCAAATACTTTACAGTATCTCAAAGATGACAAGTGCGATATATGATGTTCTGCAATTGTAAGGATTTGCCATGTGTGGTACATAAATATGCATGGTTAGTGAGGTTTTTCCCAGAATGTGAGTATCGTTAGGCTGGCAAATGTCAGGCACTCCTTTGGGAGTATGAGGCCAAGAAAAAATTTGGGAAGTTTGCTACAGTCATCTGTAGGATCGAAAGACACTAGGGAATCGTTACAGAGGGAGCCAGGCTGCACAAAATGTGGTAACAGTTGGACAGAAATCTTTAGCAGGGACTTTTGTCTACCCCCAATGTGGGACCAGGACTGCAGTACCTCTGTGTCTCTGAAACATATTTTTGACCTCTGGACACCACCATCTCAATACCCCTCTAATGTTCCCTCCTGGTACCCCAGCTTTGGTAGTGCATCAACCAGGTTTCAACCATTTGAGTGACCACAAAACACCCTGCCTATGTTCCTTCCATTTACATTCAGTCAGTAACCCAGCTGCTTCGTTCGCTGTTCAATCTCAAGTGACATATTTCAGACACATAAATCAGCTTTGGTGTCAATAACTGTAATCACATGTAAACTAGACATATTTGTAAGTCTCTGATTAGTGTAAACACGAGTCAATGACACATTATCCGGTCGATATTCTTCCCACTCGAATTTAGTTCCTTCTGCTTGCGGGTAGCCATCTCTGTCATTACAGCAAACTTTGTTAAGCCGGAAAAGCAGTCCACCTTTTGTCGGCCATCTCAAAGTAAACAGAAGAGTGTACCAAGCATTACAAGAACCATTATGAGAGAACGGAAGAGGAATAAGCGGAGTGCCTCCTTTTTTCTGATGTCCAGGCAACATTCCACACACCCAACAATTCGAAGTGTTCGTCATATTGTGGGTGTGATGTAGGATTTGAATGAAACTGTTATTTAGGTAAGTCTGCCTATGTCGTTCTTCATGATAAGGCAAGGTAAAATGAAAATGTTCAGATGGGATTGGGGTAGTAGGCAATAAGTATTCCCACTATGGTCGTAACAAAAAGCACTGCACCAAGAATTCTCTTGTTTCTTATCGTAGTAGGTGCCATAGTTCAAAGCACAAATGTCTCAAAACAAAACAACTAAAAAATAAAAATATGAGTGCTGAGCTCCGAGGTAGCTGTTGGTTTCTTCTCTGTTATTCAAGGGGGGGGTGATCCGCTACACT